>NC_057799.1:634178857-634208892 GCF_018294505.1 Triticum aestivum
GCGCCCTCCACCCTCGTGGGCCCTCGTGGCTCCACCGACCTACTTCTTCCTCCTATATATACCTATGTACCCCAAACCATCGAGGAGCACCACGAAAACCTAATTCCACCACCGCAACCTTCTGTACCCGTAAGATCCCATCTTGGGGCCTTTTCCGGCGCTCCACCGGAGGGGGCATTGATCACGGAGGGCTTCTACATCAACACCATAGCCTCTCCGATGATGTGTGAGTAGTTTACCTCAGACCTTCGGGTCCATAGTTATTATCTAGATGGCTTCTTCTCTCTCTTTGGATCTTAATACAAAGTTCTCATCGATTCTCTTGGAGATCTATTTGATGTAACTCTTCTTTTGCGGTGTGTTTGTCGAGATCCGATGAATTGTGGGTTTATGATCAAGATTATCTATGAACAATATTTGAATCTTCTCTGAAATCTTTTATGTATGATTGGTTATCTTTGCAGGTCTCTTCGAATTATTAGTTTGGTTTGGCCTACTAGATTGATCTTTCTTGCAATGGGAGAAGTGCTTAGCTTTGGGTTCAATCGTGCGGTGTCCTTTCCCAGTGAGAGCAGGGGCAGCAAGGCACGTATTGTATTGTTGCCATCGAGGATAAAAACATGGGGTTTATATCATATTGCATGAGTTTATCCCTCTACATCATGTCATCTTGCTTAAAGCGTTACTATGTTCTTATGAACTTAATACTCTAGATGCATGCTGGATAGCGGTCGATGTGTGGAGTAATAGTAGTAGATCCAGAATCGTTTCGGTCTACTTGTCACAGACGTGATGTCTATATACATGATCATACCTAGATATTCTCATAATTATGCACTTTTCTATCAATTGCTCGAGAGTAATTCGTTTACCCACCGTAATACTTATGCTATCTTGAGAGAAGCCACTAGTGAAACCTATGGCCCCCGGGTCTATTGTCCATCATACTAATCTTCCGTCAACAAGCTATTTCTATCTTTATTACCTTGCAATCTTTACTTTTACTCTATACCATAAAAGTACTAAAAATATTATCTTATCATCTCTATCAGATCTCACTCTCGTAAGTGACCGTGAAGGGATTGACAACCCCTTTATCGTGTTGGTTGCGAGGTTCTTATTTGGTTGTGTAGGTGCGTGGGACTCGAGCGTAGTCTCCTACTGGATTGATACCTTGGTTCTCAAAAACTGAGGGAAATACTTACGCTACTTTACTGCATCACCCTTTCCTCTTCAAGGGAAAACCAACGCAGTGCTCAAGAGGTAGCAAGAAGGATTTCTGGTGCCGTTGCCGGGGAGACTCGCGCCAAGTCAAGATTTGATTTGATTTCCCATCAATGAGCCATTTCTGGCGCTGTTGCCGGGGAGTCTATGCACAAGTCAAGACATACCAAGTACCCATCACAAACTCTTATCCCTCGCATTACATTATTTGCCATTTGCCTCTTGTTTTCCTCTCCCCCACTTCACCCTTGCCGTTTTATTCGCCTTCTTTTTCCGTTCGTTTTTTTCCGCTTGCTCTGTCGTCATGGCTAGTCCTTTATCTACTCTGTTATCTCCCGAGAATGAAGTTCTTAATTTTAAACAAAGGGAGGGAGAAAATCTAAAAGATGCTTGGTACAGAATTTGTAATGCGCAAAATAGATCTACTAGGAAGCAATCTACTTCTGTTCTTCTTCGCAATTTTTATGTAGGCATCACTCCTTGGAATAGATACATTCTTGATACCATTACTGGAGGAAATTTCTTGGGTAGCCATACTTTTGATTCTTATATTGCTATGATAGATTTGTTTGGCCCACCACCTCTTTTGGTTAATGGAACTATGTTAACTTTGGAGGATGTGATGCAAAAACTTGAAATTATTGAAAATAAAGTTGCTACCGTAGAGTTAATTGAGAATTTGGATAAAAAGATCCACAACCAAATTACCCAATATGGGTCTAAGGTAGGAGTCACTTTGAAATTTTTTAAAGAAAAGGAACCCATAGTTAATGAAAGAATAGATCAGGATTCCACTAGAATCGATAAACTTGAGGGTATCATTACCAATTTGGGGACCGCCTTTTCTTCCGTAAAGAATACTCCAAATCCTCCTACCAAAATTTCCAAGCTTATGTATGTTCCTAAAAATAAGGGTGAATCCTCTAGTAAGGAAACAGCGGATCTCAAATCAATAAGTGTTCATCCCAATATTTTTGCTATCATTAAGGAACCATTTGCTACAAATGATTTTTTCAATTTCGTGCCTAGAAGTTTGATAATTAATAAAAATAAAGAAACTCCTAAGGGTTATAGGTGTCTTATCGAAAAATTGCCTACCAAAGATGGCAATACCTAGATCTATCCTTGCTTTTATGCCTAGCTAAGGGCGTTAAACGATAGCGCTTGTTGGGAGGCAACCCAATTTTATTTTAGTTTTTGCTTTTTGCTTATGTTTAGGAATAAATAATCCATCTAGCCTCTGGTTAGATTTGTTTTTGTGTTCTAATTAGTGTTTGTGCCAAGTTAAACCTATAGGATCTTCTTGGACGATAGTTATTTGTTCTTGCTGAAAATTCCAGAAACTTTCTGTTCACGAAAACAATTGTTAAAAATCACCAGAACGTGATAAAATACTGATTCCAATTGAAGTAGATCAATAAACAAATTATCTAGGTCTTCCTATTTTGGTGGATTTTTCTGAGTTCCAGAAGTTTGCGTTAGTTACAGATTACTACAGACTGTTCTGTTTTTTACTGATTCTGTTTTTTGTGTGTTGTTTGCTTATTTTGATGAATCTATGGCTAGTAAAATAGTTTATAAACCATAGAGAAGTTGGAATACAGTAGGTTTAACACCAATATAAATAAATAATGAGTTCATTACAGTACCTTGAAGTGGTGTTTTGTTTTCTTTCGCTAACGGAGCTCATGAGATTTTCTGTTAAGTTTTGTGTTGTGAAGTTTTCAAGTTTTGGGTAAGGATTTGATGGATTATGGAACAAGGAGTGGAAAGAGCCTAAGCTTGGGGATGCCCAAGGCACCCCAAGGTAAATCCAAGGACACCAAAAAGACAAAGCTTGGGGCTGCCCCGGAAGGCATCCCCTCTTTTGTCCTCGTCCATCGGTAACTTTACTTAGAGCTATATTTTTATTCACCACATGATAAGTGTTTTGCTTGGAGCGTCTTGTATGACTTGAGTCTTTGCTTTAAGTTTACCACAATCATCCATGCTGTACACACCTTTTTAGAGAGACACACATGATTCGGAATTTATTAGAATACTCTATGTGCTTCACTTATATCTTTTGAGCTATATAGTTTTTGCTCTAGTGCTTCACTTATATCTTTTAGAGCACGGCGGTGGTTTTGTTTTATAGAAACTATTGTTCTCTCATGCTTCACTTATATTATTTTGAGAGTCCTACAAAACATCATGGTAATTTTTTTAAATTGAGAAGGTAGTCCTAATATGATAGGCATCCAAGATTAGTAAAAACTTTCTTATAAGTGCGTTGAATATTAATAGAAGTTTGCTGCTTGATAATTGTTTTGAGATATGATGATGGTGATATTAGAGTCATGCTAGTTGAGTAGTTGTCAATTTGAGAAATATTTGTTCTAAAGTTTGTGATTGCCGTAGCATGCACGTATGGTGAACCGTTATGTGATGAAGTCGGAGCATGATTTATTTATTGATTGTCTTCCTTATGAGTGGCGGTCGGGGACGAGCGATGGTATTTTCCTACCAATCTATCCCCCTAAGAGCATGTGCGTAATACTTTCTTTCGATAACTAATAGATTTTTGCAACAAGTATATGAGTTCTTTATGACTAATGTTGAGTCCATGGATTATACGCACTCTCACCGTTCCACCATTGCTAGCCTCTCTAATACCGCGCACTTTTCGCCGGTATCATACACCCACCTTATACCTTCCTCAAAACAGCCACCATACCTACCTATTATGACATTTCCATAGCCATTCCGAGATATATTGCCATGCAACTTACCACCGTTCCATTTGCTATGACACGCTTCATCATTGTCATATTTCTTTGCATGATCGTGTAGTTGACATCGTATTTGTGGCAAAGCCACCGTTCATAATTTTTATACATGTCACTCTTGATTCATTGCATATCCCGGTACTCTGCCGGAGGCATTCACATAGAGTCATATTTTTGTTCTAAGTATTGAGTTGTAATTCTTGAGTTGTAAGTAAATAAAAGTGTGATGATCATCATTATTAGAGCATTGTCCCAAGTGAGGAAAGGATGATGGAGCCTATGATTCCCCCACAAGTCCGGATGATACTCCGGACGAAAAAAATAAAAAAAAGAGGCCATAAAAAAAGAGAAGGCCCAAAAAAATGAGAGAAAAAGAGAGAAGGGACAATGTTACTATCCTTTTTACCACACTTGTGCTTCAAAAGTAGCACCACGATCTTCATGATAGATAGTCTCCTATGTTGTCACTTTCATATACTAGTGGCAATTTTACATTGTAGAACGTGGCTTGTATATTCCAATGATGGGCTTCCTCAAAATGCCCTAGGTCTTCGTGAGCACGCGAGTTGGATGCACACCCACTTAGTTTCTTTTGTTGAGCTTTCATACACTTATAGCTCTAATGCATCCGTCGCATGGCAATCCCTACTCACTCAAGAAACGAACGAGGAGGCCACGTGGCAGGGGGAGCGCCTACCCCCTGGGCGCCCCCTCCACCCTCGTGGGCCCCTCGTAGCTCCACCGACCTACTTCTTCCTCCTATATATACCTACGTACCCCCAAACCATCGAGGAGCACCACGAAAACCTAATTCCACCGCCGCAACCTTCTGTACCCGTGAGATCCCATCTTGGGGCCTTTTCCAGCGCTCCGCCGGAGGGGGCATTGATCATGGAGGGCTTCTACATCAACACCATAGCCTCTCCGATGATGTGTGAGTAGTTTACCTTAGACCTTCGGGTCCATAGTTATTAGCTAGATGGCTTCTTCTCTCTCTTCGGATCTCAATACAAAGTTCTCCTCGATTCTCTTGGAGATCTATTTGATGTAACTCTTCTTTTGCGGTGTGTTTGTCGAGATCCGATGAATTGTGGGTTTATGATCAAGATTATCTATGAACAATATTTGAATCTTCTCTGAATACTTTTATGTATGATTGGTTATCTTTGCAAGTCTCTTCGAATTATCAGTTTGGTTTGGCCTACTAGATTGATCTTTCTTGCAATGGGAGAAGTGCTTAGCTTTGGGTTCAATCTTGCGGTGTCCTTTCCCAGTGATAGCAGGGGCAGCAAGGCATGTATTGTATTGTTGCCAGCGAGGATAAAAAGATGGGGTTTATATCATATTGCATGAGTTTATCCCTCTACATCATGTCATCTTGCTTAAAGTGTTACTCTGTTCTTATGAACTTAATACTCTAGATGCATGCTGGGTAGCGGTCGATGTGTGGAGTAATAGTAGTAGATGCATAATCGTTTTGGTCTATTTGTCACGGACGTGATGCCTATATACATGATCATACTAGATATTCTCATAATTATGCACTTTTCTATCAATTGCTCGACAGTAATTCGTTTACCCACCATAATACGTATGCTATCTTGAGAGAAGCCACTAGTGAAACCTATGGCCCCCGGGTCTATTTTCCATCATATTAATCTTACTTCAACAAGCTATTTCTATCTTTATTTACCTTGCAATCTTCACTTTTACTCTTTACCTTAAAAATACCAAAAATATTATCGTATCATCTCTATTAGATCTCACTCTCATAAGTGACCGTGAAGGGATTGACAACCCCTTTATCGTGTTGGTTGCGAGGTTCTTATTTGTTTGTGTAGGTGCGTGGGACTCGAGCGTAGTCTCCTACTGGATTGATACCTTGGTTCTCAAAAACTGAGGGAAATAGTTACGCTACTTTACTGCATCACCCTTTCCTCTTCAAGGGAAAACCAACGCAGTGCTCAAGAGGTAGCAATATGGAGAAGGACAAGAAGATAGCTTGCGTTAAACAAGAGAGGAAGGTGGCAAATGTTTACCTGAAGAAGCCGTTAAGAGCAGGGATAGAAGGGATTTAGCTACACTGTCTGCCATAGGTGGATGTGTACATCTCCGAATATTATAAGAAGCTTTTCGGAGCACCCGAAGAAAGTTTCGTCTCTCTTGACGAGAGTGCGATAGGGGATATACCTCAACTCAACATAGAAAAGAATGAGGTGTTGTCCGCTCCGTTCACTGAGAAAGAGGTATTTGATGCAATAACACAAATGAAACATAATAAAGCCAGGCCCGATGGGTTCCCGGCGGAGTTCTATAAGAAATGTTGGCATATCATACAGGGAGATCTTATGCCTATGTTCCATGATTTGTTCGACTGTCAGTTGCATCTTTTTCACCTAAATTTAGAAACAATAACACTGTTGCCAAAGAAGGTGGATGCCATTCGCATTGAGCAATTCAGACCGATCTGTCTGCTTAATGTCAGCTTTAAGATTTTTACCAAGGTCGGCACGAATAGGTTGTCAGGATAGCTCATTCCGTTGTGCAACCAACTCAAATTTCTTTCATACCAGGACGACATATTCTTGAAGGGGTTGTTGTCCTACATGAAACGCTCCATGAAATCCATACAAAGAAACAAGATGGTGTTATCTTGAAAGTGGACTCTAAGAAAGCGTATGATAAGGTCAAGTGGCCGTTCCTCCAGCAAGCCTTACGTATGAAGGGGTTCAATGAATCCTGGAGATCTCAGGTGGATTCATTCATACAGAAAGGCAGTGTTGGGATAAAAGTCAATGATGACATAAAACATTTTTCCAGACACATAAGGAGTTAAGACAGGGGGACTCCATGTCTCATGTACTTTTCAACACTGTAGCGGATATGTTGGCAGTACTTATTGGTCGGGCTAAAGAGTGTGGCCGAGTAGGAGGACTCGTCCCCCACATTGTAGAGTGGGGTGTCTCCATTCTACAATACACGGATGATACTATTATTTTCATGGAACACGGTCTTCCTAAAGGTAGGAATATGAAGCTTGTATTATGCTTATTTGAGCAATTGTCTGGACTAAAAATTAATTTTAACAAAAGTGAATTGTTCTGCTTTGGAAGAGCAAAAGAGGAACAAGACGAATACAGACAATTGTTCGGTTGTGAAATGGGATCCTTACCATTTAGTTATCTAGGGATCCCAATTAATCATAGGTGGTTAACGATCAAGGAATGAAAACGTATAGAAGATATACTTGAAAAGAGACTAAGTTGCTGAAAGGGCAAGCTAATGTATTACGGAGGTCGGCTCGTTTTGATAAATTCGGTTTTAACGAGTCTGTCGATGTTCCTATTATCTTTCTTTGAAGTGCCGGTAGGGATACGGAAAATACTAGACTTCTATCGGTCCCGGGTCTTTTGGCAAAGTGATGAGGCCAAGAAGAAATACAGATTAGCTAGATGAGATATTTTCTGTAGGCCAAAGGACCAGGGTGGTTTAGGGATCGAAATCTTAGAAGTAAAGAATAGATGCCTGCTTAGCAAATGGTTACACAGACTATCTGTTGAGACCGAGGGTATGTGGGTACAAATCTTATGGAATAAGTACCTTCACACTAAGACTTTGGCCCAGGTTACCGCTAGGCCAACAGACTCACCCTTTTGGAAAGGGTTAATGAGGACAAACGTAACTTTTTTGTAACTGGTGAAGTTTGTAGTTGGTCGTGGTAATAATACTAGATTCTGGGAGGATACATGGCTAGGGGAGACGCCTCTGTCTTTGCAGTACCCTTCTGCATATAATATTGCGCAACGTAAGGAGGATTATGTTGCCACAGTATTAAATTCGGTACCGATTAATGTGCAATTTAGGAGATCCCCAGTCGGGGAGTGTTGGCATGCCTGGTTGCACCAGGTCCGTAGGTTGATCGATGTTCAACTATCGGATCAGGATGAAACAATTCGCTGGAAGTTAACTACGTCAGTGAAATCCATGTATTTGGACTTAATTGATTACGAGGCATTGTCGAGGTCACTCAACATATGGAAGATTAAAGTTCCACTTCGTATTAAAATATTTATGTGCTTCGTTCACAAGGGAGTTATTCTGACCAAAGATAACTTGGTGAAAAGGAACTGGATTGGTAACTCCAGGTGTTGTTTTTGTGATCAAAATGAATCGATTAAACACCTCTTTCTCGAATGTCCACTTGCAAAATTATTATGGAGATCGATACATATAGCTTTTAACATTCATCCGCCAATAGGCATAAACACGTTATTTGGGACGTGGCTTAATGGAGTGGACGTACGCAATGCTAAGCATATTCGGATAGGGATACGTGCACTATTTTGGGCTATATGGAAAGGAATGATTTGATTTTTAATGGGACAAACTTCACTAACTTTTTGCAGGTCATCTACAAAGGTACAGCCTGGATCCGTATGTGGTTATTACTCACTCATGCGGACTTGCTCTTGGTTATTGGGTGCAACCGCTGGGAGACGGTAGCACGGGCTATCTTCACCGATTTGAATGGCGAGCTAATAATAGGCTTGATGTGTAGGCATCATAGTCTATTCTTCATTGTCGGATGTGGCATTTTTACTATTTATTTTTCGACTTCTGCTCGGTTTATGAGCTTCTTTGGACCTTGTGACTTTGTGACGCTTGTTTTCAACAATATGGTTGCATGCATCGATTGATGCAGAGGCCGGGGTTATCCTCCTTTAAAAAAAAGTGCTATCCTGCAGTTCTTGTCAGGTGAATTATATAAAATGAGCTGATTACTCTCTAAACTTTTTGTAAACCCTTTTGGAAATAAAATGGATATATTTCGGAACTGGTTTCAAGCACTTTCATAAATATATGATAGGAAATTCAACAATTGTCTGCGATATTCAACAAGAGTCTCCCTCATACGACATTACATTAACATCTTAAACAACCAAGCAACATGCTAGTAACACAACTTTTAATCAAGATCATTGTCCATCTCATCTGGACCTATTTCCTCCTCGTCGACCAGTTCATCCTTGCTCATGTCAATGTCTTCATTGCCCTCCTCAAATTTACGATGAATTTCTTCCACAACACTAGCAGGAACTGAAACCCTTAATGCTTCAACTCTTCCGCGGTGAACATTTGGTACAAGATCATCTTCCTCCTCTTCATCAACATCTCCGGCAACATCAGGATCCTCCACTTCATCCTCAACATCCACAGCAAAACGATGTGCTAAAGAATAGGTGTCTTCTTGATAGGCTTGTACAGTCGCGTCCTGCTCACCATCAAAATTTTCTGGAAAATCACATGTGTGCCTCTGGACCCAATAGGCACAACCACCTTCCATTGGTGACCAAACTTTGTGTGCTCCAAGTAAATATATGTCGTAGCTTGGGACACCAGCATGAATGGAGCGTCCTGGTATCAGAATGCGGAAGTATTCACGCTTCTAGAAAAAGTCATCAGACATCATCTTCAAGCTTTCCCTTTTCAGGCCATCAATGTCAAACCAATCACATCTAAACAGAAATACTGATTTGTCTTTGTAAGTGACCTCAAGAACTTGCTTCAGCACCCCGTATAGTTTCCTCTCTTATTCAGAATTCTCAACACCTATCTTCATCATGACGTCCGAATTATGAGTCCTTCAGTGCTTTTCATCCACGGTACGGAACTTAACACCATTGACAGTGCATGCATCCCACGGACATACACGCATCTCGGACCCTTTTGATAGGAGTTTTATATCTTCGGGTGCATCTCTTAACTTCCTTACTTGTCTGGCCCTTTTGAGTAGGAGGTCTTTCTCTAACTCTTCCGTCTTTTTCTAGAAATTGGCACCTGTCATGTCTATGTTTCGCACCATGAGATGTCTGAATTGCGTTGTTGCGATTTTCAATTGCAGACTTTGCAGGTCTGACACCATTTATGTCATCTGCTCAGTCTAGCGATGTTTCTACTGTGAAGTATTTGCTTGATCATGGTGGTGATCTAACAAAAGCAAATGCTAAAGGACGCACAGTTCTCCACCATGCGGCATGCCTAGGTAGCTCCCCAGGCCCCTCACCCATGCAATTTGTTTTTATATTACCAAGCGCATCTCTGTGTAACACACTATATGGGTATGGTTACTGCACTAATATCGTAGAAGGAAAAAAATTGTGATCATTTTTCATATGAATATTTTTTTTCTCATTTATGATTACACCATGGTGGTTGTTATACTAGCCGTTACTTGCTGCTGTACAGTCAGATATGTAGGTACATGACTTGTGCAATTATGTTATTCACCGCAGGAAGCTATAAGGTTACTGAGTTCCTACTCTCAAACGAGTACCTGTTGACATAGACTCTGGCCGTGGTACACCACTCCATCAAGCTGCTACCAACGAACAAGATAAAACTGTGAAATTTTTGTTGGAACACCATGCAGATGTATATAGGCTTTGGTGCGATGTCTGCTTGGTATTAGGCCCGGATATTCGGCACACCTTCATCAACGAGATAGGAGTAGCAACAGCATTGCCAAGATGGTGGCTTCAGGCTTATTGATGTATCATCTTGTATGGTCTTTGTGAATAATTAATAATATGGCTGCATGCATCCTTCAGATGCAGAGGCCGGGGTACATCCTCCTTCAGATATATATATATATATATATATATATATGGACATGACTAACGTCCTAACGTTTGGAATTTAAGGGACATATCCATGCGATCCTTCCTCTCTCACTCTCGGGACCTCCTATGCATGCAAGCATAATTTTCTACGTGTGTTTCCATCAATCCTTATTTAATTAGAATCTCCTAATTACATGCATGTAGAAAAAAATGAAACTGATGATGTCAGCGGATTCTTTTTGGAGACTGAAAATTCAAAATGTTTTGTAGCTCAAACCATTGCCCGTATTGAAAAACTGTCTTCACACAAAAGATTCGTCACGACGAAACCTTCGAAACTAGATCCCATGTTGGTATGTTTCGATGACTTTTTTTGGGCAAAAAGTTACCACGAATGTGCTACGTAAGTTATCACGACTGTGACACACCGTTACCAAGCTGTTTTCATACGAAATACTGGGCATAAAAGAGATGGTCTTCCAAGTTTTCTTCTCATGTGCACATGCATATATGCACTAGATGAAAAAACTATGATGTCATCCTACATTTTTTCGAAACTTGAAAATGTTTTGTAGCTCAAACTGTCGCTTTGATCGAAAAACTGTTCAGTTTCTCTAATTCACATCTAGATGTTTTTTAAGAATGTCACATCTAAGCTCCCACATATATATAATGCAACAACTAGAATAAAAAAATAGGACAAAATAATAGACCACAAACAGAGTGGACATCAGCTTATATATGACATAACTATGTCACATCTAGATGTCTCCTAGACAAACCCAAAAGTGTTTTCACATAAAAAGTCGTCAGGATGAGATCTTCGAAACTAGATCCCATGTTAGTATGTTCCCACGACTTTTTTCAGATAAAAATTTACCACGCATGTGTTAAGCAAGTTATCACGCTAGTTGAGCATAAGTTATCGTGTTGTTTACACAAAAATTACCGAGCATAAAAATGGTTTCTTCGACCTTCTCCCCACTTGCATATGCACGCGCCCTAGAGAACGAAAAAAGCTAATCTGAGGGACGATTCCACCAAAATTTAAAAATTTAAAATATTTTGTAACTTAAACAGCCGCTCTGGTACAAAAACCATTTTCACATAAAAAATCGTTACGACAAGGCCTTCGAAACTAGATCTCATGTTGTTATGTTTCGACAACTTCTTTCGGTCAAAGGTTATCAGGCCTAGACTAACTAAGTTTATCAAGTCTGTTGTGTGTATATTACTATGCTATTCACACACGAATTACCGAAGGGTGTTTTTCAACAAGTCTCCCCCCTCCCGGTCAAAAGTTATCACACCTGGACTAAGTAAGTTATCAACTTAGTTGTGCGTATATTTTCAAAAACTTTTTCATGGGTCAAAATTATCGTCAACTTTGTACATAAGTTATCAGGTCCGGGAGCTTGTCTTACCATGTTATTTACAGAGTATGTTTTCAATAACTTTTTTCCACGAGTCAAAAGTTATCGTGGTGTTTGTACATAAGTTATCAGGTCCGGGAACCTGTGTTACCATGTTATTTATCGAGTATGTTTTTAATAACTTTTTTCCACGGGTCAAAAGTTATCGTGGTGTTTGTACCTAAGTTATCAGGCCCGGAAGCGTATATTATAACGCTTTTACACAAAAGTTATCGGTGGTATGTTTTCAACAACTTTTTCCACTTGTCAAAGTTATTGTGGTGTTTGTATCTATGTTATCAGGTCCAGGAGCCTTTATCATCATGTTATTTACACAAAAAGCTATTGTTTGTATGTTTTTATATTTTCTCCAGGTCAAAATTATCGTGGTGTTTGTACCTGAGTTATCAGGTCCGATGGCGTATATTACCATGCTATTACTTTGAAGTTATCGATGGTATATTTTAATTTCAACAACTTTTTTCCACGGGTTCAAAGTTGACGTGGTGTTTGTACCTAAATTATTAGGTCAGGGGAAGTTATCGGTGGTATGTTTTCAACAGCTTTTCTCACGGGTCAAATTTATCGTGGTGTTTGCATCCAAATTATCAGGTCCGGAAGCCGATATTATCATGCTATTTAGACAAGTTGTTGCCGAGGTATGTTTTCAACATTTTTTTGTAACCAAATAATGGGTAAGTCGGTATACAATAATAATGTTTTTGTAATATATACAACTTGGTAACTATACAAATAACCATGTTAATAACTACAACCCAGTGACTAATAATTGTCATGTTGGAACTACATATAGTCCTCCCTCCTATGATGACCCCTCTCTCACCAAATTACTACCAAGATTTGCTTGGATTCTACCACGATGTGACGTGACACCTTCCCTTCGCCAACATCTCCCACTTGTCCAAGTGCATCTCATATAGAATCCTTTTTGATCCCACCACCAACCTGGTTCTCGGCATCATCGAAATGCTCGCGGGGATGCCTACTTCCATCAAGAAGCGAACCACAAAATGATTCATGAGTGAAAGAAAAACCGGAAATGCATTCTCTATAGAAATACAACAAAATCTGAGTAGTACCAATTCCTAAAAAAACAAATGGAGGGCTGCACTATAGCAGTGGCCTATTCGCGGTAATAAAGTATCTACAAAATTAGCCCACCTGCAAACATCAACATGCGGCTGGCTGAGATGGTGACCGGGTATAGTCAAAGTCTGTAGTGAGTCTGCAGGAGTGGGGTTCGATTCCTATTGCATAGCTTTCTCGTATATATATATAACCCTTATCATTTTTTATTCTTGTTTTTTTTTGTTTTTCAGAGTTTGATTTGTATAGTTCCTTTGTATTTTGTAGCAATTATTACTCATGGAAGCCTACCACCAGTGTCATCGGATTGGGTACAGCACTGCTGATGGGTGCTCTATTGTACCGTTCTTTGAAGTGATGCACGAGGAGGACTCAATCAGAATCAAAATCGAAATATAAACGTCCTTGTTGTGTTCGACATAAATTGTTTTTCAGTTTTTAAGCACTTATCATTTTTACCGTTGCAACACACGGGCTCTTTTTCTAATAGTACTATCATGGCATTTTTCTCTGATTTAGCAAATTGTAAAATAATTAAACATGGAAAGGGAGAGATATTATAATAGAATAGCACGCATGGAAAGACATCAATATATTTCCAAGTAGTAACTCTAATGGTTCGAAAATAGAAGGCCAGATATCACAATATAGAAACTGCCTTTTATAGAAGGACAGTCGCATATACGAATCCATCTCCATTATATCGTGCAGTGCATGCCTAATTTGAACCAAAATCAAACAACCCTATAAATTGTGGGGCTTGCTCTGCCAATGACAGCAAAAATCAACATAGCTGCCGAGCGAGTCGCCATGGCATACTTTTCTATCGTCGCCGTGCTGGTGCTGCCTTTCGTCTGTGGAGCCAATGGACTCGACCCAACAAGCCAACAGGTATGTGCGTACCATACATGTCGTAATAGCTAAGCTAGTACTGTACTATTTTGATTAATAGGCCACTAACTTTACCTTATTTTTTTTCACAAGTTCAACAACGACACAAATATTTTTATTCAAACACCCGGATTGCTTCAAGGACGATTGGCGGATGCGAGTAAATATGATTCCTTTATAACCTACTCCGTATGTATATACGAGTCTCGTTATCTTATTTAATTAATACACGTCATGATTACTGTTCTCCCTTTCACGTAAGCTTAATTGGCGTCCATTGAATTATAACTTCATCTGATGCATATTACTTCTCGCTCAAAAGGATGCATACATCTAGATACATTTATTTGAGCGGCAAGTAATATGGGTCGAGGGTGTACTTAACTTGAAATATTACGAGCAGTGATATGCTAATATTACTAAAAAAAAGCACTGTCGTTTGGATCACGTATAGTTTGCTTATCACCGGTTGCAAGCGGGAGAATCGGCTGGTTACTATGGAGTCAGCGTGACCATGGATGTCTACGCGTTGTCGCTAAGCAGCAATCAGTACAGTTCGGCTGGTGTCCAAATCTCTAGTGGAGAAGACGGTGCAGCCGATCAGAACGTCATCAAAATCGGCTCGGAGGTACATGAATCAATACAATGCAGATCTTACAATACTCTTACATATGTAGCCACCTAACTTGAATTTCTACTGGCTAGGTTTACCCACACTTGTACGGTGGTGATTCACGCACTCATTTAGGTGCTGTTTTGACGGTAAGTATGTGCGGCCTCCTTTTTCCTTCTTGGTTAGTGCACATGTAATAGTAATATTCCTGTTTTTGTTTGTTGCATGCAGACTGATGGGTTCCAAACGCGTTGTGGCAACACCAAATGTGCGGTAGGTTTCCAGCCTGAGGCTGGCGCGGCCTTAGTTCTTGGCGACATCATCGAACCCCTCTCCAACCCCAACGGAACCAAGCAAACCATCACAATCAAACTCCTCAAGGTACCTGTCAACAAAATAGCTTAGTGTACATATACAGATCCAAGCAGGAAAAATATAAAAATAATGTTACCAAATTATAAATTTGTGTCATGCAATAGCTTAATTATATGATATGATATTGTAGGAAGGTGCGTCGGGAGACTGGATGGTGCATTGTGGGCTTAACCAACGTGAGCCTACGCTGATCGGTCGTTATCCCAAGTCGTTGTTCCCTGGTGGCTTGGCAGATCGGGCGACCCATATACATATTGGCGGCGTGGTGGCCTCTCGCACTAGAGATTTGGTTCCAATGGGCAGTGGCTACCTCCCAACGGACAAAGCCATGTCCACGTCCATGGCGGCGTCTTTCAGCAACATCCAGATTATTGATCAGAACGGGCAAGCTTCACTCTTGTCCCCCAACTTGTCCGCGTATATGACTAGCGCAGACACATACTCCGTCAGTTCCGTGATCAATGGCAAGTTCTTCTATGGCGGACCCTTCCAGTTGACCGCTTGATAGATTTGGTCTATTCGTTATGAATAGCTACCTCAACAATATCTATCATTTGGGTATGAATAATCATGACTTGGTTGCCTAAATTTGAAAAGAATAAAAATATTTGTCGTAGTCTACCATTTAATTATGAAATACTGGTTACATTGATCCATCCGTCAACTCAATCTGCGGTGGGCACGGGCATTGTTTGCGCTGCTATGCTACACTACTCCTTGAATGGAACACCGCAAGGTTGGTCATGCACTAGTGAAATTATGTCCTAAGCAAACGGTTTAAACCCATTTTCACTGATAAAGTTTTGAACCATTGCCTTGCGAAGGTGTGCGAAGGGGGCGGGGTCCATCTCACACAATGCAAGATAACTGTGTGTGATAGGGCTTGACGATGTAGATGTGTTGACAAAAGCATTTGTATGTGATGCCCCCATCCTATCCCACACGTGGATCCTGGAGCATTTGTGATACATAAAACATCCCAAATTGTGTTGGATGATAGCTCTATCGCATGCGCTATGTTGTGACACAACGTTTACGATGTGATCGACATCATAGATGATTAGTCGACATTGAATATGTGTGAAAAGTTGTCTATCACAAACATTTAATCTACCACACCCTTTGTGATGCAACCCATATCTCACGGGTTCAAGATATATATACTGCCTTGTATAGAAGGCACAGCGGAAAAATATCATATGACGGCGAGTAAAGTGATATAACCAAAAGAAAATCCTTATAATGATTAAATATGGAAAGGAGAAGATACCGTAGAAATGGGATTATATCAAAATATTCCCATCTACTCCCTCCGTAATAGTTAGTGTGGATTGGAAAGTAGAAAGTCAGATATCAAAATATATTAAACTGCCTTGTATAGAAGGCAATCACATATACGAATACATCTTCATCATATATAGCATGCATTGCATGCCTCCAATGAACCGAACCCAAGCAACCTTATAAATTGTGGCGCTTGTTCTGCCAAAGCTGCTGAGCGAGTCGTCATATGGCTTATTTTCTATGATGGCCGTGCTACCGGTGCTGCTTTTTCGAATGCAGACCAGAACTATTATTTAGAAGTTCAACAACGAAATGCATATAAACGAGTCTTCTTTATTTAATTCATTACAAAGATGATTAAATCCGACATTATTGATGTCTTCTAATTGGCATCCCCGTGTGCATGTTCTTTTAAAGTTGGTATTTCCTCCATTCCTAAATATAAGTCTTTTTAGATATTCTTAGATGGATTGTATATTAGAATCTGTAAAAAAAATTATATTTAGGAACGGAGGGATATTTCTTATGCATGCGTCGTGTATGTAGTAAACAACCTTTGCATGCTCTAGGTGGACATGGCAGAAGGGGGGGATGGGGGGCATGAGCAGCACAACATATACCTATTCCCCACATGAGTAGCTCGGCATCGAAGGCCATGGCGATGGATCCACACCATCTGCCACGCACAGGTGGACATGGCCCCATTAGGCTCTCAACTCGCCGCCGCCATGCTCATCGACGAGGACCCGACTCCATCAAAAGGACGAACCGAGGGGGGGGGGTGAGGGAAGGCGGGTGGAGGCGGCAAGCACGGTGAGGAGGCGACGAGTCAAGCGGGAAAGACGGCGGCTGGTGGGAGGAGGGTTTTTTTTTAAGAAAAGGAGGATGACCCCCGGCCTCTGCATCTGGGAGATGCATACGGCCACTTTATTGATTATTCTCGAGGACCGTACAAAGTATTACAACAATGTGCCTGAATCCACCATCTTGGCAACATATGCTACTACTCCTATCCAATATGATGAGGGGGTGCTAGCTGGGCCACTACCCAAACCACTCACCTAAGCCTAACATCAAAAGCCGGAAGCCGAAACTCATTCGGAAGCCCCAGCCGAGCCACATACCGGGTCTAGGGCACAATCCGGTCAGATGCACTCGTGTGTCGTCGCCGCCATCTTCCACAGGTCTTCAGATCATATTGAGGCTTCTACCTTGTCTGGCCACTCTGCCATCGACGTCACCATGACGCCAGACAGCAACCTCCTCCTGCGCGAGCCCATCTCCGCACATCGGACGCCGAGTCTCCACAGCGCCATGCCATCGATCTCCGCCGCCATCAATGTGTGAGATGAAGCACCGCTCCACCATCCCTCCAGCCAGCACTTGCTCCAAAACGATGCCCCCAGAAGGGAAAGCGATAGAACGCCATCATCATCCGATCCGGAAGACCCAGATCTGAGGTTTCCCCCTGAGCACCCCGAGCCTGATGGCGCAGACTGCCGATGATGCCTCGACCATCGGCAGTAGCTCCACTAGATGAGCGTCGCCTACGTCGCCGCAGCCTCCAAGATGAAGCTGACCAGAATGCATGTGTCGACACCGAACCCCTACCACTTCCACCGCCGCTTGAGCAGCCCCCGAGCAACGCCTTCAGGAAGGAGCACGCCACCGTGGTGTCGTCGTTGCTTGGAACAGGGGGGTCTGAGGTTTTCACCTGAGCTCCTGGGAGGGGTGGAAGGAAGGAGGTCCTCTCCGAAGCCTCCAACGAGCGAAGCAACACCCAAAGGCACTGCCATCGGAGTGGCCGCCACGCCGGCCAAGAGATTCCCCCGGAACCCTTCCAGCCACCAGATCTGCAAGGCCAGCACCCAAGAACGGTGACCGAAGTCACCAAGGGCCGGATCCGCTACAGATCGGAGTAGATCGGGGTCGAGGACGAACATCACCATGGCCACCAACATCCAGCGAAGAACCGCCGCCGCAGCCGAAGCCCACCACCTCCCCGCCATCCACATGGCCAGGGAAGTGACCCACCTGTCCACGCCGGCGCCGCCCGCCGCCAAGCTGCGCCGCGTGCCACCAGCCAGGGCCGCCGCCATGGATCCGAGGCTCCCCGCCCGAGGAGGAGACGCCTGGATCCCCGCCGCCACCTTCACCAGTACCACGCGGCGGCGCCGGTGAGTACCTCGGGCGGCGGCGGAGAGGGTCGAGCGGGAGAGGGGGCGGCGGCGGCGGCGTTTAGGGTTCCGCCCGAGCCGCCCCTGCGGGGCGACGCGGGGGCTGGTGGGAGGAGGTGGTGAGGAGAGAAGCCAATGGGAGAAGGCGGTGAAACCCTAGCCGCCACTCGAGGAGGAGGAGACAAGAGAGATGGGGCGAACTTGGAGATGAGCGAGTTTTACCTTGGGAGATGCTTTTGGGCGTCTCTCTCTCTCTCTCTCTCCCCCGTAGCTCTGTAGCGATCGGACGTGTACACGCCCATCGTTCGCCCTGCCCCTTTGCTTTGGAGAGTGTAATGCCTTGTCGCCAAGGAACAACACATATGGTTCACCTGCTGTTCAAATGACTAGCATGATGACCCTCGTAAATGTGATGGCATCATTTTTATTGTGTGGTAAACATTGTAGAATAAATTTATGCTAGAACGAATATAACACACACATGGGAGGGATCATTAATTTGTGAATTCATGATTATCTGTCCTTTGCAAAACACTACAATAATGGAGTGAAATACGCTACTAGTCCATTAACTCAATTTGGTTACACACTTTAGACCAACAACTCAAGAAATGATCAGATTTAGTCCATAAAACTCAGTGATTTCATCAAATAAGGCCAAAACAGCGCGAGAGGCAAAACCGACCAAGTGGATGCC
This sequence comes from Triticum aestivum, assembly GCF_018294505.1. Classification (NCBI taxonomy): domain Eukaryota; kingdom Viridiplantae; phylum Streptophyta; class Magnoliopsida; order Poales; family Poaceae; genus Triticum; species Triticum aestivum. Next base: position 634,198,026 of record NC_057799.1, read on the forward strand.
ATGTCATATCATTCCCTTGACCGCTCATGAATTCACTATTTTTTGCAAGGATCTATTTGCAAATTGGCTGTAGTTTTTCCCTCATAAACCATGCTAAAGGCGTTGGGAGTGAAAAACTATAAAAGTGAACTTGCATTGCCAGGACTTGAACCCAGCCCGACGCAATGCCTCGATGACAACCGAAATAACACCTGGTTTGTACACTATTATGCAGCGCAGTGTATTTTTTTTTTGAAGCTAGCGCAGTGTATTTTTTTTTTTGAAGCTAGCGCAGTGTATATATGTTCACATAGAATCAAGCGGGACAAAATCAGGAGAACGTCGTCGCGTCTGCCTGTCTGTCGGCGTCCCGTGCTCGGCTTCGTTGTGCGAGCCAGAGAACGTCATCAGGAGGAACAGGCGCCGCCAGTAGCAAGAGAGGGAAGCGGCGATGGTGTTGCAAGGAACGTTCCAACAAAATTGTCTCATCAAATCATTGCGATCCCATGTCAGATCTTTTGAGCACACGCAAAAAGATTTCCCCTGGTCGTTAAGAGAGGCCACCAGGCAAGATAATCTAGTCGGGTGAAACTTTTACCCCCACTGAGGAAACACTAGTGCAGAATCGGGCTTTACCACCGGTTCGTAAGGCCCTTTAGTGCTGGTTCTGTAACCGGCACTAAAGGGTGGGCACTAAAGCCCCCCCCCCTTTTAGTACAGGTTCAACACGAACCGCTGCTAAAGGGCCACCACGTGGCACGAGCCAGCGCCGGGGGGTGGGAGACCTTTAGTACCGGTTGATAATACCAACTGGTACAAATAGATTTACGGGATTTTGGGTTTATGATTTTTTTTAATTTTGTGTTTTTCATTTAATTCTTTTTTATTTGCTGGTATTTTACGATACTACATATTGTACACGTTATGCATATATATAAATAGAATTTCTCGTGGAGGCAACATGTGGTGCACATCGAAAGTACTACTAGCACATCGAAAGTACTCAGTTTGGATTAGTAGTACTTTCGATGTGCTAGTAGTACTTTCGATGTGCACCACATGTTGCCTCCACTTTAATCTAATCCATGTTCATTTCAGATACTTATATATATAATAGCTCATCATGCTCATATAACAACTTAGCATCATGCATCATCGATCATAATATTAAAAAACTCAACATTGGTATCTTAATAATGCTACCTCTTGAGCACTGCGTTGGTTTTTCCCTTGAAGAAGGAAGGGTGATGTAGTAAAGTAGCGTAAGTATTTCCCTTCGTTTTTGAGAACCAAGGTATCAATCCAGTAGGAGACTACGCTCAAGTCCCTCGTACCTACACAAACAAATAAGAAACTTGCAACCAACGTGATAAAGGGGTTGTCAATCCCTTCACGTCCACTTGCAAAAATGAGATCTGATAGAGATGATAAGATATTATTTTTGGTATTTTTATGATAAAGATAAAAAGTAAAGAAAGCAAAATAAACGGTGATAGAAATAGCTTGTTGACGAAAGATTAATATGATGTAAAATAGACCGGGGGGCCATAGGTTTCACTAGTGCCTTCTCTCAAGATAGCATAAGTATTACGGTGGGTGAACAAATTACTGTCGAGCACTTGATAGAATTGAGCATAGTTATGAGAATATCTAGGTATGATCATGTATATAGGCATCACGTCCGTGACAAGTAGACCGACTCATGCCTGCATCTACTACTATTACTCCACACATCGACCGCTATCCAGCATGCATCTAGAGTATTAAGTTCATAAGAACGGAGTAACGCTTTAAGCAAGATGACATGATGTAGAGGGATAAACTCATGCAATATGATATAAACCCCATCTTTTTATCCTCGATGGCAACAATACAATACGTGTCGTTCCCCCTACTGTCACTGGGATCGAGCACTGCAAGATTGAACCCAAAGCTAAGCACTTCTCCCATTGCAAGAAAGATCAATCTAGTAGGCCAAATCAAACTGATAATTCGAAGAGACTTGCAAAGATAACCAATCATAAATAAAAGAATTCAGAGGAGATTCAAATATTGTTCATAGATAATCTTGATCATAAACCCACAATTCATCAGATCTCGACAAACACACCGCAAAAAGAGTTACATCGAATAGATCTCCAAGAAGATCGAGGAGAACTTTGTATTGAGATCCAAAGAGAGAGAAGAAGCCATCTAGGTAATAACTATGGACCCGAAGGTTTGAGGTAAACTACTCACACATCATCGGAGAGGCTATGGTGTTGATGTAGAAGCCCTCTGTGATCAATGCCCCCTCCGGCGGAGCGCCCGAAAAGGCCCCAAGATGAGATCTCACGGGTACAGAAGGTTGCGGCGGTGGAAATAGGTTTTCGTGGTGCTCCTGGATGGTTTCAGGGTACACAGGTATATATAGGAGGAAGAAGTAGGTCGGTGGAGCCAGGAGGGGCCCACGAGGCTGAAGGGCGTGCCCCCTGCCTTGTGGCCTCCTCGTTGATTTCTTGACGTCCACTCCAAGTCCTCTGGATCACGTTTGTTCTAAAAAGCACGTTCCCGAAGGTTTCATTCCGTTTGCACTCCGTTTGATATTCCTTTTCTGCGGAACACTAAAATAGGCAAAAAACAGCAATTTGCACTGGGCCTTGGGTTAATAGGTTAGTCCCAAAAATAATATAAAAGTGTATAAATAAGCCCATTAAACATCGAAAGCAGAATATATAATAGCATGGAACAATCAAAAATTATAGATATGTTGGAGACGTATCAAGCATCCCCAAGCTTAATTCCTGCTCGTCCTCGAGTAGGTAAATGATAAAAACAGAATTTTTGATGTGGAATGCTTTCTAGCATATTCTTCAATGTAATTTTCTTTATTGTGGCATGAATGTTCAGATCCGAAAGATTCAAGATAAATGTTTATATTGACATAAAAATAATAATACTTCAAGCATGCTAACCAAGCAATTATGTCTAATCAAAATAACATAGCCGAAGAAAGCTTATCCCTACAAAATCATATAGTTTGGCCATGCTTCATTTTTGTCACACAAAATGCTCTCATCATGCACAACCCCGATGACAAGCCAAGCAATTGTTTCATACTTAGTCTTTTCAAACTCTTTCAACTTTATGCAATATATGAGCGCGAGCCATGGACATAGCACTATGGGTGGAATAGAATATAATGATTGAGGTTGTGTGAGGATACAAAAAAGGAGAAAGTCTCACATTGACGCGGCTAATCAACGGGCTAGGGAGATGCCCACCGATTGATGTCAAGCAAGGAGTAGGGACTGCCATGCAACGGATGCACTAGAGCTATAAATGTATGAAAGCTCAACAAAAGAAACTAAGTGGGTGTGCATCCAACTTGTTTGCTCATGAAGACCTAGGGCATTTGAGGAAGCCCATCATTGAAATATACAAGCCAAGTTCTATAATGTAAAATTCCCACTAGTATATGAAAGTGAAAACATAGGAGATTTCTCTCTTATCATGAAGATCATGGTGCTACTTTGAAGCACAAGTATGGAAAAAGGATAGTAACATTGTCCCTTCTCTCTTTTTCTCTCATTTCTTTTCTTTTTTTATTTTTTTTATTTGGGCCTTCTTCTTTTTTTGGCCTCTTTTTTTTCTTTCTCTCTTTTTTTCTTTTCGTCCGGAGTCTCATCCCAACTTGTGGGGGAATCATAGTCTCCATCATCCTTTCCTCACTTGGGACAATGCTCTAATAATGATGATCACCACACTTTTATTTACTTGCAACTCAATACTTAGAACAAATATGACTCTATGTGAATGCCTCCGGCGGTTTACCGGGATATGCAATGAATCAAGAGTGACATGTATGAAATAATATGCATGGTGGCTTTGCCACAAATACAATGTCAACTACATGATCATGCAAGGCAATATAATAATGATGAAACGTGTCATAATAAACGGAACGGTGGAAAGTTTCATGGCAATATATCTCGTAATGGCTATGGAAATGCCATAATAGGTAGGTATGGTGGCTGTTTTGAGGAAGATATAAGGAGGTTTATGTGTGATAGAGTGTATCATATCACGGGGTTTGGATGCACCGGCGAAGTTTGCACGAACTCTCGAGGTGAGAAAGGGCAATGCACGGTACCGAAGAGGCTAGCAATGATGGAAGGGTAAGAGTGTGTATAATCCATGGACTCAACAATAGTCATAAAGAACTCACATACTTATTGCAAAAATCTACAAGTCATCAAAACCAAGCATTACGCGCATGCTCCTAGGGGGATAGATAGGTAGGAAAAGACCATCGCTCGTCCCCGACCGCCACTCATAAGGAAAGCAATCAAAGAACACTTTATGCTTCAAATTTGTCACACAACGTTTACCATACGTGCATGCTACGGGACTTGCAAACTTCAACACAAGTATTCCTCAAATCCACAATTACTCAACTAGCACAACTTTAATATTACCACCTTTATATCTCAAAACAACTATCAAGTATCAAACTTCTCTTAGTTTTTAATGCACTTCAAAAGTTTTTATAACCAAAGCAAATTACCATGCTGTTCTAAACGACTCTCAAAATAATATAAGTGAAGCATGAGAGATCAATAAAACCACCACCGTGCTCTAAAAGATATAAGTGAAGCACTAGAGCAAAACTATCTAACTCAAAAGATATAAGTGAAGCACATAGAGTATTCTAATAAATTCCGAATCGTTTGTGTCTATCTCAAAAGGTGTGTACAGTAAGGATGATTGTGGTAAACTAAAAAGCAAAGACTATAGTCATACAGACGCTCCAAGCAAAACACATATCATGTGGTGAATAAAAATATAGCTCCAAGTAAAATTACTGATGGACGAAGACGAAAGAGGGGATGCCTTCCGGGGCATCCCCAAGATTAGGCTTTTGGTTGTCCTTGGATTTTACCTTGGGGTGCCTTGGGCATCCCCAAGCTTAGGCTCTTGCCACTCCTTGTTCCATAATCCATCAAATCTTTACCCAGAGCTTGAAAACTTCACAACACAAAACTCAACAGAAAATCTCGTGAGCTCCGTTAGCAAAAGAAAACAAAACACCACTTCAAGGTACTGTAATGAACTCATTATTTATTTATATTGGTGTTAAACCTACTATATTCCAACTTCTCTATGGTTCATAAGCTCCATTACTAGCCATAGATTCATCAAAATAAGCAAACAACACACGAAAAACAGAATCTGTCAAAAACAGAACAGTCTGTAGTAATCTGTAACTAACGCAAACTTCTAGAACTCCAAAACTTCTACCAAAATAGGAAATCCTATATAATTTGTTTATTGATATACTTCAATTGGAATCAATATTTTATCACGTTCTGGTGATTTTAAACAATTGTTTTCGTGAGCAGAAAGTTTCTGACTTTTTCAGCAAGATCAAATAACTATTATCCAAGAAGATCCTATAGGTTTTACTTGGCAAAAACACTAATTAAAACATAAAAACAAATCTAACCAGAGGCTAGATAAAATATTTATTTAATAAGAGCAATAAAAAAATATTGGGTTGTCTCCCAACAAGCGCTTTTCTTTAAAGCCTTTTAGCTAGGCATTGATAATTTTAATGAAGCTCACATGAGAGACAAGAATTGAAGCGCAAAGAGAGCATCATAAAATATGTGACAAACACACTTAAGTCTAACATACTTCTTATGCATAGGCATTTTATAAGCAAACAAATTATCAATGCAAGCAAAAACTAGCATATGCAAGGAAGAAGACGATAGCAATCCCAACATGAAGAGAGGTAATTTAGTAACATGAAAATTCCTACAACCATATTTTCCTCTCTCATAATAATTACATGTAGGATCATAAGCAAATTCAACAAAATAGCTATCACATAACATATTCTCAGCACGATCCACATGCATGCAAAGTTGACACTCTTCCAAGATAGTGGGATTAACATTAACTAAAGTCATGACCTCTCCAAACCCACTTTTATCAAAAATATCATAAGATTGAACATACTCCAAATATGTGGGATCTAAAGTTGACACTCTTCCAAACCCACTTTCAATATTATTGCAAACACTATTATCAATCTCATATTCATCTTGGGGCTTAAATAAATTTTCAAGATTATAAGAAGAATCACCCCAATCATGATCATTGCAACAAGTAGTAGACATAGCAAAACTAGCATCCCCAAGCTTAGGGTTTTGCATATTATTAGCACAATTGACATCAAGAGAATTTATAGTAAAATCATTGCAATCATGCTTTTTATTCAAGGAGCCATCGTGAATCTCTTCATAAATTTCTTCATCACAATTTCCAGATTCACGAATTTCAAGCAAAACTTAACAAAGATAATCTAGTGCACAAAACTCACTAGCAATTGGTTCATCACAATTGGATCTCTTAAAAAGATTAGCAAGCGGATGAGGATCCATAGATCTTAGGTTCTCTGTTTAGCAATAAATAAACAATTATTCCAACCAAACGAGCAAACGAGCCAAGTAAGACATCAAGGCAAACGAAAAGACGAACAGAAGAAGGACGAATAAAATGGAAAGGGTGAAGTGTGGGAGAGGAAAACGAGAGGCAAATGGCAAATAATGTAAATGTGAGGGATAAGAGTTTGTGATGGGTACTTGGTATGTCTTGACTTGTGCGTAAGCCTCCCCGGCAATGGCGCCAGAAATCCTTCTTGCTACCTCTTGAGCACTGCGTTGGTTTTTCCCTTGAAGAGGAAAGGGTGATGCAGTAAAGTAGCGTAAGTATTTCCCTCAGTTTTTGAGAACCAAGGTATCAATCTAGTAGGAGACCACGCTCAAGTCCCTCATACCTACACAAACAAATAAGAACCTTGCAACCAATGCGATAAAGGAGTTGTCAATCCCTTCACGGCCACTTGCAAAAGTGAGATCTGATAGAGATGATAAGATAATTTTTTTGGTATTTTTATGATAAAGATAAAAAGTAAAGAAAACAAAATAAACGGTGCCAGAAATAGCTTGTTGACGGGAGATTAATATGATGGAAAATAGACCCGGGGGCCATAGGTTTCACTAGTGGCTTCTCTCAAGATAGCATAAGTATTACGGTGGGTGAACAAATTACTGTCGAGCAATTGATAGAATTGAGCATAGTTATGAGAATATCTAGGTATGATCATGTATATAGGCATCACGTCCGTGACAAGTAGACCGACTCCTGCCTGCATCTACTACTATTACTCCACACATCGACCGCTATCCAGCATGCATCCAGAGTATTAAGTTCATAAGAACGGAGTAACGCTTTAAGCAAGATGCCATGATGTAGAGGGATAAACTCGTGCAATATGAGATAAACCCCATCTTTTTTATCCTCGATGGCAACAATACAATACGTGTTGTTTCCCCTACTGTCACTGGGATCGAGCACCACAAGATTGAACCCAAAACTAAGCACTTCTCCCATTGCAAGAAAGATCAATCTAGTAGGCCAAACCAAACTGATAATTCGAAGAGACTTGCAAAGATAACCAATCATACATAAAAGAATTCAGAGGAGATTCAAATATTGTTCATAGATAATCTTGATCATAAACCCACAATTCATTGGATCTCGACAAACACACCGCAAAAAGAGATACATCGAATAGATCTCCAAGAAGATCGAGGAGAACTTTGTATTGAGATCCAAAGAGAGAGAAGAAGCCATCTAGCTAATAACTATGGACCCGAAGGTCTGATGTAAAATACTCACACATTATTGGAGAGGCTATGGTGTTGATGTAGAAGCCCTCCGTGATCAATGCCCCCTCCAGCGGAGCACCGGAAAAGGCCCCAAGATGGGATCTCACGGGTACAGAAGGTTGCGGCTGTGGAAATAGGTTTTCGTGGTGCTCCTGGATGGTTTCAGGGTACGCAGGTATATATAGGCGGAAGGAGTAGGTCGGTGGAGCCACGAGGGGCCCACAAGGGTGGAGGGCGCGCCCCCTGCCTCGTGGCCTCCTCGTTGATTTCTTGACGTCCACTCCAAGTCCTCTGGATCACTTTTGTTCCAAAAATCACGTTCCCGAAGGTTTCATTCCGTTTGGACTCCGTTTGATATTCCTTTTCTGCGAAACACTAAAATAGGCAAAAAAACAGCAATTTGCACTGGGCCTTGGGTTAATAGGTTAGTCCCAAAAATAATATAAAAGTGTATAAATAAGCCCATTAAACATCCAAAATAGAATATATAATAGCATGGAACAATCAAAAATTATAGATACGTTGGAGACGTATCAAGTAACAAGTCATACTCATCATCATCGATCATACAACTTCTACTCGATACCGTAATAACAAGTCATATACTCATCATCATCATAGTCATCTAACCCAATCATACTTAGTTGTTCTTAGCACATGATCATCAACTTCTACTCGACCTAGCTACTACCAATTCTCTTAGGTAAAATAGCGTAAAACAAGATGGCCCCTGACTCTCCATTATGGAGAATGCAGATTATCCTGTCTCCAATTCTTGCCTTTCGCACAATTTTGCTTCCAAGTACCTCCCTACGAGTGTCCATACATTTTTTACATTCTTTGATTGTCATGTCTTCACCGGATAAAGAAATCCGATATGGACAGGTGTGATTCGTAGGAAAACCTGGCAGTATGTTCAAAACAGCAAGGCGACCATTCTGAAACATCAGATGAGGCACACAATCACCAGGGATTTTCTATTGAAAAACATAGTAAGGACTTCGTAGTTAGCAATGTAGTTCAGTTTGAGAAGAATTTATGCAAAACATGCACGGATGTCGTAATAGTAAAAAATCTTACCATGACATCTCCATGGATGTTAACGTAGTTCAACACGTGCACTAGTGGCACATATTGACCATAATGTGCAGGAGTATTATAAAAGTTATTGTAATCCTCAAGAAGGGTACAAAATGCGATCAGATGATTTTTCTCCTGATAAGTTAATTCTGAGCCAGGGGTCTAGTAGGTTCTATCTACCAATATCCGCACATTATTTGAACAATGAAAATAAGCTGTCAACTATTTTGAAATAAACAATATAAATTACTTAATAACTATGTTTGAGAAACTCACATAGCGGTAGAATTGGAAGCGTATATATCAACAAGGACCCAAATGTCCAAATTGTCTTCGGCGATGTCAGGATCACCAAGATCCATGGTGACAAGCATACCCTCATAAAAACCATATATCTTGCAAAGTGCTTCCCAATTCTTGCAACCAAAATTGGTTACGCTATCTGAATTATACAAATCTACTTAAATATTCATACCATGAAGGGTCCTTAGGTGAATTTTCGTTGTTTCCATAGTTTCATGATCTTGAAATCCCAGCCTCTCCAAGACATAGCGTCTTGCATGGCATCGGATAAACTAGACGAATTGTAAAATACAAAAATTAATTACACGTTGAAGTAGTAGAAGTCGTGCTTAATTACGAAAAAGACTTGTTGTTGTGTACCGTTTCGACATCAAAGGTCTCGTCGAGCTTAATACTGAAGCGGCGACCGTCTACCAGGTGAGGCTGGTCGCACAAATCCCGGTCGTCACTGCACCAGTAGCACTCCGAGATCCTATTGTTGTTGGAAGACGACATTTCCTATGTTCATAATTCAAAGATTAAACTTGTACAATTAAAAATATGTACTACAAAAACTAAATTTGATAATTATTATTCATCACGGGTTGACTATCGGTCTGCCGTGTCTTTTCTTGAAAACTCTCCGCTCATATGTGGTGAAGACTCTCACTCACTGATTCCTCTCTGACATGTGCGACCGTCGGTGATGGTCGCTAGCTACTCCTTCTTCCCCTTGTGCATAACAAAGGTCTAGCACAAGGAGAAGAAGGAAAAGCGATCCCCACGACAACAGTCGGGATTCTTCGTCCTCTCTCATATATGGTGGATACACTCCCTCACTGATTTTTCAATCGCCAGTGATGGTCTCTTCTCCCTCCTTCCCCTAGTGCATAACAAAGGTCTAGCACCAAGAGAAGGAGCAAGAAGAAACCTTCACGACAACAGTCGACCTTCTTATTCTCTCATATATGGTGGACAATCCTCACTGATTTTTTGACCGTCGGTGATGGTATCTTCTCCCTCCTTCCCCTAGTGCATAACAAAGGTCTAGCACAAAGAGAAGGAAGAAGAAGAGACCTTCACGACAACAGTCGGCATTTTTATTCTCTCATATATATATGGTGGATAATCCTCACTGATTTTTCGACCATCAGTGATGGTCTCTTCTCCCTCCTTCCCCTAGTGCATAACAAAGGTCTTGCACAAGGAGAAGGAAGAAGAAGAGACCTTCACGACAACAGTCGTCATTCTTATTCTCTCATATAGACTGTCATGTATGGAGCCCCGACAGACTTAAAGTCAACCCAAAATGTCGTTTAATTCATCTAACACATTCATCTAAAAAACTCATCTAACATTTATATATATGTAAAAAATTCATCTAACATATTCATCTAAAAACTTCATCTGACATTCATCTAAAAATTTCATCTAACATTCATCTAACATCTAACATTCATCTAAAAAATGCTTCTAACATCTAACATCTAAAAAATGCATCTAACATCGATATCTAACATTCTTCTAAAAATTCCATCTAACATTCATCTAAAAAATGGGTCTAACATCTAACAACTAAAAAATGCATGTAACATCTAACATTCATCTAAAAAAATTCCTCTAACGACATTCATCTAAAAAAATTCATCTAACGACATTCATCTAAAAAATACATCTAATAATTGTGTGTGTGTGCGTGCGCGTGTGTGTGTGTGCGTGTGTGTGTGTGTGTGCGTGTGTGTGTGTGTGTGTGCATGGCGCGGCAGGGGTGGCTCACAGCGGCGAGGCAAGGCGAAGGGCCGCGGTGA